>NC_079197.1:174790336-174826444 GCF_029499605.1 Hyla sarda
AGCCAAGTTCAGACTACGGAATCTCCAGGCAGAAAATTTCCGTCCGGAGATTCAGAGTGGGGCTAGGACCGCGCGGTCACCTCAATCTCCAATAGACTGCAATGTGTTCCGTGAGTATTTCCGCCTGAAGAATGAGCAACCCCTTTCTTCAGTAGTGTTGAGCGGCATAGGCCATATTCGAATTCGCGAATATATGGACGAATATTCGTCATATATTCGCGAATATTCGTTATATTCTTGGTTTCTTTTCGCGTATGTGAAAATACGCGTATACGAAAATTAACATTTGTGAAAATTCGCATATGCGAAAATGTGCATATGCTAATTTTCGCATATGCGAATTTTCGCACGCCAGTCTCACACAGTAGTATTACAGCCTTCTTTACACCACACAAGCTGGAAGCAGAGAGGGATGATCACTGTGATGTGTACTGTGAAGAAAAAAAAAAAAAAAAACGAATATTCGTAATTACGAATATATAGCGCTATATTCGCGGAATTCGCGAATATGCGATATTCGCGAATAATATTCGAATTGCGAATATTCGCGAGCAACACTATTCTTCAGGTGGAAATTTTAAAGCAGATTTTCCGTTTACAAATTCCGCTTCACAAATTCTGAAGTGTGAATTTGTGATCGGAAACCCATTCACTACACTAGACATTTTAGCAAGCGCAATTTTTGCCGGAAATTGTGGAATTGCAGGCGGAAATTCCGTAGTGTGAACCTGGCCCATGGGCTTTAATCTGAGGCGGAATTTCGCAAGTAGAGATTCTACCGTGTGAATGGACCCGTATTCTCACACTCGGACCTCCTACTGTTAAGTTTCATTGGGTCCTGGGGGATCTACATTACATTCAGGGGTCCGAGTGTTCCAGCCGGTCATCTCAGACTGGACTCCCCCTCACCTTCATCCGGTCTATGTTCACCTCCATCTTTAGCTGCTCCACGTCTTTTCGGGCTTCAACGATTTTGGCCAAATTGCTTGACATTCTGCAATAAAGCAACAACATAATAAAACATAATAGATAGGAGTAAAAACTTTCCTTACACTACCAAAAGTATGTGAACCCCCCGAACTGTGGCCCCTATTTGGAGTTAGTCTCCTATTGGGTGCAGCAATGGAAACCCCAATCTATGACGCGCTGAACGGACAGTAGTCCCGATCCTGATGCCCTGGATGGACAGTAGTCCCAGTCCTGATTCTCTGAACAGACTGTAGTCCTGGTTCTGATGCCCTGTACAGACAGTAGTCCCAGTTCTGATGCCCTGTATGGACAATAGTCCTGGTCCTGATACCCTGGACAGACAGTAGTCTGAGTCTGGATGCCTTGTACGGTCAGTATTCCCAGTCCATATGCCCTTTACAGACAATAGTCCGGGCCCTGATTCCCTGAAAAGACTGTAGTCCTGGTTCTGATGCCCTGTACAGACACTAGTCCTGGTCCCGATGCCCTGTACGGACAGTAGTTCAGGCCCTGATTCCCTAAACAGACTGTAGTCCTGGTTCTCATGCCCTGTACAGACAGTAGTCCCAGTTCTGGTGCCCTAGGCGGACAATAGTTCCAGTCCTGATGCCTTAGAGGGACAATAGTACCGGTCCTGATGCCTTGGAGGGACAACAGTCCTGGTCCTGATGCCTTGGAGGGACAGTAGTTACGGTCCTGATGCCCCATACAGACAGTAGTCCCGACCTTGATCCCCTGAATAGACTGTAGTCCTGGTTCAGATGCCCTGTACAGACAGTAGTCCGGGTCCTGATGCCTTGGAGGGACAAATAGTCCTGGTCCTGATTCCCCGATCAGAATTTTGTCCTGGTCCTGATGCCTTCTACAGACATTAGTCCCGGTCCTGATGCCCTGGATGGACACTAGTCCCGGTCCTGATGCCCTGAAGGGACACTAGTCCCGGTCCTGATGCTCTGTACAGACAGTAGTCCCGGCCCCGATTCCCTGAACAGACTGTAGTCCTGGTTTTGATGCCCTGTACAGACAGTAGTCCGGATCCTGATGCCCTAGAAGGACAATAGTCCCGGTCCTAATGCCTTGGAGGGACAATAGTCTTGGTCCTGATTCCCTGATCAGAATGTTGTCCCGGTCCTGATGCCTTGTACGGACAGTAGTCCCGGTCCTGATGCCCTGAATGGACACCAATTCCGGTCCTGATGCCCTGGATGGACACTATTCCCAATCCTGATGCCCTGTACGGACAGTATTCCTGGCCCTGAATCCCTGAACAGACTGTAGTCCTGGTTCTGATGCCCTTTACAGTCAGTAGTCCGGGTCCTGATGCCCTGAAGGGACACTAGTCTAGGTCCTGATGCCCTGTACAGACAGTAGTCCCAGCCCTGATTCCCTGAACAGATTGTAGTCCTGGTTCAGATGCCCTGTACAGGCAGTAGTCCGGGTCCTGATGCCCTAGACAAACAATAGTCCCGGTCCTGATGCCTTGGAGGGACAATAGTCCTGTCCTGATTCCCTGATCAGAATTTTGTCCCTGCCCTGATTCCTTGTACGGGCAGTAGTCCCGCTCCTGATGCCCTAGATGGACACTAGTCCCGGTCCTGATGCTCTGTAAAGACAGTAGTCCCGGCCCCAATTCCTTGAACAGACTGTAGTCCTGGTTCTGATGCCCTGTACAGACAGTAGTCCGGGTCCTGATGCCCCAGAAGGACAATAGTCCCGGTCCTGATGCCTTGGAGGGACAATAGTCCTGGTCCTGATGCCCTGAACAGACTGTGTAGTCCTGGTTCTCATGCCCTGTAAAGACAGTAGTCCGGGTCCTGATGCCCTAGAAGGACAATAGTCCCGGTCCTGATGCCTTGGCGGGACAATATTCCTGGTCAGAGTTTAGTCCCGGTCCCGATGCCTTTTATGGACACTAGTCCTGGTCCTGATGCCCTGTACAGACAGTAGTGCCGACCCCGATTCCCTGAACAGAGAGTAGTCCTGGTTCTGATGTCCTGATCAGACAGTAGTCCCGGTTTTAATGCCTTGTACGGACAGTAGTCCCGATTCTGACGCCTTGGAGGGACAATAGTCCTGGTCCTGATGCCTTGGAGGGACAATAGACCTGGTCCTGATCAGAGTTTAGTCCCGGTCCCGATGCCCTGTACAGACAGTAATCCCGGTCCTGATGCCCTGAACAGACTGTAGTCCTGGTTCTCATGCCCTGTAAAGAAAGTAGTCCGGGTCCTGATGCCCTAGACGAACAATAGTCCCAGTCCTGATGCCTTGGAGGGGCAATAGTCCTGGTCCTGATCAGAGTTTAGTCCCGGTCCCGATGCCCTGTACAGAGAGTAATCTGGGTTCTGATGCCCTAGACTGACAGTAGTCCTGGTTCTGATTCTCAGTGCTATGTCTGTGATACATCCAACGCATTTCACTCGCTCTTTCAGGTCAACCCTTCGCCCTCCGGTTGTAGGTGAACAGAAGAGGCGATGACCACTAGTAAACATGGAGGGAGCACGTACTTTGAGCCAAGTAGCAAGTATTGGATCTATCAGGCAGCAGGTGTGGGTCCTATCCCTGCAGGCGGTAGATTACCCCTGAGACCAGCCGGGTAATCACAGCAGCAATTACCCCGCAGGGCACAAGCCCATCCCCCCGCCAAACTGCGCATACTGTAACGGACTGTGGTGTATCAAAAAGGGGTGCAGGCTGTCTGCCCAGCTGTATACCATATATACAATGGTCTCATATACTTATCATAGGAAATAGATTTGTATAAGAGACAGGAGGTTTCAACATCTCTATAGGAAAGGATTCTTCACAGTAACAGCAGTCACACCATTCATTCAAACATGAATGGAGGTGACTTAGCTACCGGAGACCCAACAACACGTGCCTCCAGCTGTTGCAAAACTACAACTCCCAGCATGCCCGGACAGCCGAAGGCTGTCCGGGCATGCTGGGAGTTGTAGTTTTGCAACAGCTGGAGGCACATTGGTTGCGAAACCCTGCCATGCATGTGAATGATGAGGATTGCATCACTATGAGGATTCAGCCATGTAAGAACCTTTCAATCCAGACCCCCCATCCCCGAGACGTAGCCCCCCCACACCCGCTGTACCCACCTGTGTCCTGAGGACGGTGCAGGCTCCCGACTTCTCCTCCGAGTACTGACAGGATGGCCGGGTCGTCTCTTCTCCACAACGACTGTCCCCGGAGAGAGGGCGGCGATGAGCGAACAGATGTCACCCTATTGTTCCATTCGGAGGCGGGGGATGGGACCTGCACACCTTGGCGACAGCTTATTATATTAATATAAGACCGTCTCCTGAGGGGCGGTATTGGGGGGGGGGGCGGTGTCTGTGGTATATACATCCGCCCCGTCAAGACCAGTCCCCCCGTCTCCTGCAGAGACCATTTTATTCTAGTTAACCCTTTTGTGTCCAGGGTCCTTTCTCTGGCTGCTGCTGCCCAGAGACGACCAATTTTTTGGGGGCAACGGATTGTATTTCTCCTTAGGCCATTTCCACTTTTAGGCTGTGTTTTATTTTATTTATTTATTTATTTATTTTTTTTTAGGCTGCATTCACATCTCGTTTTTGCAATACGGTTCCCGTATCCGGTTTCAGTGTAAAAACCGTATGGAGCCGTAAGTATAGACATGTCTTTGAAAACCGTACGCCAAACGTAGCATCCGCTTGTGTACCATTTACGGTTTAATCCGTTTTTTTTTTCCTGTACACAAAACCGTAGTCTACTACGGTTTTATGACCGGGTGAAAAACCGGATACAACCCGTATACGTTTTTTTTTAAATGGGAGTCAATGGGAACCGTACAGAACCGTATGTGCGTTCGGTTCCATCCAGTTTGCACTATACGGTTTTGCAGTTTGTACATGCGCAGTGCACGCCGAAAGTTTTTCCCACAAATAGAACAAGAAGATCTTTATTTAATTAAGGACAAACATAAAACCGTATCCGTTTTTTTCCCCCTCCAAAAACGTATTAAACCGTATGCAACTGGACATCCGTTTTCAAACCGTATACGGTTTAAAACCGTACAGAGGTATATACACGGTTGTATACGGTTCGGTCCGGTTTTGAGACATATGTTTTTTAACAAAAAAAAACTGATATGGGAACCGTATTGAAAAAATTACATGTGAATGCAGCCTTACACACTCTTTTATTTTATTTTATTTTTTTTTTTGCGAGAGGAATCGTCCATAATTGGAGATAAAAAGGCAGAAAAATGTGCAGAAAAAACAATGCGGCCATATTCTTTACGCAGTTTTAACATAGCTTTAGGCTGTAAGTAGGTAATAAGGTGCACGCCTTTTTTTTATTAATTTATTTAGTTATTTTTACACACTTTTTTATTTTAGTTTTTTTTTTTTTTTGCGAGAGGATTCGTCCATAATTGGAGAAAAAAAAAAGGGCAGAGAAAATGTGCATAAAAAAAATAAATAAATAAAAAAAAAAAAAAATATATATATATATATATATATATATATATATATATATTGCTGCCGAATTCTTTACATAGTGTTAACATAGCTTTAGGCTGTAAGTAGGTAATTAGGTACATGCATTTTTTAATACATTTTAAAAATTTATTTTTACACACTTTTTTTTTGCGGGGGGAGAAGTTTCGTCCAAAATTGGAAGAAAAGGCAGAAAAAATGCTCATAAAAAAAAATGCGGCCGTATTTTTTACGCAGTGTTAACATAGCTTAGGTAGGTCATTAGTTACATGCCTTTTTTAATAAACATTTTTTAAACTTCTTTTTGCACACATTTTTTTTTTTTTGCCAAAGGTTTCGTCTGTAATTTGTCCGTACAAAAAAAAAAAAAAAAAAGGCGGAAAAAATGTGGATAGAAAAATAAATAAAAATGCAGCCATATGTCTTATGCAGTGTTAACCTACAATTACTATAAATGATAAAAGAAATGTTAAAAAAGAAAAAAAGTAATAAAAATGAATGTGAAAAAGCCCCTCCCCCAGTAAACAAATTAAATCTCCCTTTTTAAATTTTACAAAAAAAAATAAAAAATGTAATAAAATAAACCAACCCACATGTGAAAATGTCCGAACTATTAAAATATAATGTTAATGGACCTCATACGGTAAACAACATAAATGTAAAAAAAAAATACCAACAATATTGCTAATTTTGGGTCAGAAAAAAAAAATCCCATATGTGCAAACATGTATAAAAAAAACTACAGATCAAGACGCCTACAGCCGCGTATACGGAAAAATAAGAAAATTATAGGGGGTCAGACTAGGGCAAAAGGCTCCACTTTGGGACACACAGTCCTTTTTATGTCCTAGACCAGTGGTCTCCAAACTGTGGACCTCCAGATGTAGCAAAACTACAACTCCCAGCATGCCCGGACAGCCGTTGGCTGTCCGGGCATGCTGGGAGTTGTAGTTTTGCATCATCTGGAGGTCCGCAGGTTGAAGACCGATGTACACTGAAAAAAATATATATATATCATGTATTTTAAATCTGAACAATGTGAATGAGCACGTACAATAGTTTTATATTAAACTTTTTCTTCTTCTAATTTTCAGTGAAGAATTCTTAGATGAAGCCGTCCTCTGACAACACCTCCTGGCGCTCCAGCAGATTGGAGGGCCCTTGGTTGCCTGTCTGTGCCGACCCGTTGTGGACCAATTTTGGCAGCTCCTGTCTGGAGGGTTGGTATTAGAGATGAGCGAACTAACAGTAAATTCGATTCGTCACGAACTTCTCGGCTCGGCAGTTGATGACTTTTCCTGCATAAATTAGTTCAGCTTTCCAGTGCTCCGGTGGGCTGGAAAAGGTGGATACAGTCCTAGGAGACTCTTTCCTAGGACTGTATCCACCTTTTCCAGCCCACCGGAGCACCTGAAGGCTGAACTCATTTTACGCAGGATAAGTCATCAACTGCCGAGCCGAGAAGTTCGTGACGAATCGAATTTACTGTAAGTTCGCTCATCTCTAGTTGGTATGAATACACTGCTCAGGGATCACTAAGATAACACATCCTAGATCTGAATGAATGAACTAATCGTATGAAATACTTTCCTCTTTACATAGTTGAATTCGCTGACAACAAAATCACACAAAAATTATCAATGGAAATCAAATGTATCAACCCCTGGAGGTCTGGATATGGAGTCACACTCAAAATCACAGTGGGAAACCCCACTACAGGCTGATCCAACTTTATGTAATGTCCTTAATACAAGTCCCAATGAGGCTCAGTAGTGTGTGTGGCCTCCACGTGCCTGTATGACCTCCCTACAACGCCTGGGCATGATCCTGATGAGGTGGAGGATGGTCTCCTGAGGGATGTCCTCCCAGACCTGGACTAAAGCATCCGCCAACTCCTGGACAGTCTGTGGTGGATGGAGCGAGACGTCCCAGATGTGCTCAATGGGATTCAGGGGAACGGGCGGCCAGTCCATAGCATCAATGCCTTCCTCTTGTAGGAACTGCTGACACACTCCAGCCACATGAGGTCTAGCATTGTCTTGTATTAGGAGGAACCCAGGGCCAACCGCACCCGCATATGGTCTCACAAGGGGTCTGAGGATCTCATCTCGGTACCTAATGGCAGTCAGGCTACCTCTGGCAAGTACATGGAGGGCTGTGCGGCCCCCAAAAGAAATCCCACCCCACACCATTACTGACCCACCGCCAAACCGGTCATGCAGGATGATGTTGCAGGCAGCAGAACGTTCTCCACGGCGTCTCTAGACTCTGTAACAAGTGCTCAGTGTGAACCTGCTTTCATCTGTGAAGAGCACATGGCGCCAGTGGTGAATTTGCCAATCTTGGTGTTCTCTGGTAAATGCCAAACGTCTGGCACGGTGTTGGGCTGTAAGCACAACCCCCACCTGTGGACGTCGGGCCCTCATACCCCCCTCATGGAGTCTTTTTCTGACCATTTGAGTGGACACTTGCACATTTGTGTCCTGCTGGAGGTCATTTTGCAGGGCTCTGGCAGTGCTCCTCCTTGTTCATAGGTGGAGGTAGCGGTCCTGCTGCTGGGTTGTTGCCGTCCTACGGCCTCCTCCACGTCTCCTGATGTACTGGCCTGTCTCCTGGTAGCGCCTCCATGCTCTGGACACTACGCTGACAGACACAGCAAACCTTCTTGCCACAGCTCGCATTGATGTGCCATCCTGGATGAGCTGCACTACCTGAGCCACTTGTGTGGATTCTAGACTCCGTCTCATGCTACCACTAGAGTGAAAGCACCGCCAGCATTCAAAATGACCAAAACATCAGCCAGGAAGCATAGGAACTGAGAAGTGGTCTGTGGTCACCACCTGCAGAACCATCCTTTATTGGGGGTGTCTTGCTAATTGCCTATAATTTCCACGTGTTGTCTGTTCCATGTGAAATTGATTGTCAATCAGTGTTCTTCCTGAGTGGACAGTGGGATCTCACACAAGTGTCAGTGACTTGGAGTCACATTGTGTTGTGTAAGTGTTCACTTTATTATTTTTGAGCAGTGTATATTCAGTCTATTCCAGGGCTTATCCAGGAATAGAGAACCAGAGCCGATTTCTTCCAAAAACAACGCCACCCCTATCCTCAGGTTGTGTGTGGTATTACAACTAGTCTCCTTTCACCCCAATGGAACTGAGCTGCAATACCACACACAACCTGAGGATAGGGGTGGCGATGTTTTTGGAAGAAATCTGTTACTCTAATCCCAGATAACCTCTAAAGTCAATGGGTGCACCCCGACATGCGTCAATATACCTTTTCCTTCCGGTACTAATCCTGATATACCCTAAAAATTGGGCTTTAAATCCGGACTACTAGTACGGCTGTCACGGCATGATGGGAGTTGTGGTTTTGGAATACCTGGAAAGGCCCGCTGTAGGGAATGTGGATCCCTACCCCAGTGACAGAAGATAGTGAAGTCACGACTCCGCCCCCGTGTGACATCACGCCCCGCCCCCTCAATGCAAGTCTATGGGAGGGGGCGTGACTGCCGTCACGCCCCCTCCCATAGACTTGCATTGAGGGGGCGGGGCGTGATGTCACACGGGGGCGGAGTCGTGACGTCATGATCTTCAGTCCCCGTGGTCAGGACCCAGACCCTCCAGCACTTCCTCCAGAACAGTTACAGTTGGGTGCTGCGTGCTATATTGCGGGGGTCCCCAGTGGCGGGACCCCCGCGATCAGACATCTTATCCCCTATTCCTTTGGATAGGGCATAAGATGTCTAGGGGTGGAGTCCCCCTTTAAGAGAACAATTCACATTTTATTGAACAAACCTCCTAATGATAACAGGATTTTTTTTAATCATAAACTTACAATGCGCCGTTCCAAATGATTACGCAAAGTACGTTTCAAAACACTTTAGAGATGAGCGAACTTACAGTAAATTCGATTCGTCACGAACTTCTCAGCTCGGCGGTTGATGACTTATCCTGCGTAAATTAGTTCAGCCTTCAGGTGCTCCGGTGGGCTGGAAAAGGTGGATACAGTCCTAGGAAAGAGTCTCCTAGGACTGTATCCACCTTTTCCAGCCCACCGGAGCACCGGAAAGCTGAACTAATTTATGCAGGAAAAGTCATCAACTGCTGAGCCGAGAAGTTCGTGACGAATCGAATTTACTGTAAGTTCGCTCATCTCTAGTTGTAAAGAACTGAACGTTGTCATTTGTTGTGTTTGCAGCATTTACTATAATCAAAAGCTACATCAATCCAACTTTGATCAACATTTTAACTTCTTAACCCCTTAAGGACGCAGGGTTTTTCCGTTTATTGCATTTTCATTTTTTCCTCATCACCTTCTAAAAATCATAACGCTTTCAATTTTGCACATAAAATTCCATATTATGGCTTATTTTTTGCGCCACCAATTCTACTTTGCAGTGACATCAGTCGTTGTACCAAAAAATCCACGGCAAAGCAGAAAAAAATTCATTGTGCGACAAAATTGAAGAAAAAATGCCATTTTGTATCTTTTGGGGGCTTCCGTTTCTACGCAGTACATTTTTCGGTAAAAATGACACCTTCTAACTAACTACATGCAGGAAAATTTATGTTTAAAATTCTCATCTTCTGACCCCTATAACTGTATTTTTTCACGTACGGGCCGGTATGGGGGCTAATTTTTTGCGCCGTGTTCTGAAGTTTTTATCGGTACCATTTTTGTATTGATCGGACTTTTTGATCGCTTTTTGTATTTTTTCATGATATAAAAAGTGACAAAATACACTATTTTGGACTTTCGAATCTTTTGGCGCGCACGCCATTGACCGTGCGGTTTAATTAATTATATATTTTTATAGTTTGGACATTTCCGCACGCGGAGGTACCACATTTATTTTTATTGAAACAGTTTTTTTTTATTGGAAAAGGGGGGGTTGATTCAAACTTTTATTAGGGAAGGTGTTGAATGATCTTTATTAACTTATTTTTTTACACTTTTTGTAGGGTTATAGCTCCCCCTGGTGGTTATATCACTGCACATACTGATCTCATATACAGATAATTGCCATGCATTAACATGGCAAAGATCAGTGTAATCGGTGGTCAGGATTTCAGGTTTGGAGCAATTAATCGCCGATCGGGCGCGACGGAGGCAGGTGAGGGGACCTCCGCTCGCGTTCTAGCTGATGGGGACATCGCGATTTCACCGCGATGATCCCGATCAGACCGACTGAGCTACCGGGAAGCTTTTATTTTCATTTTAGACGCGGTGATCAACTTTGAACCCCACTTCTAAAAGGGTTAATAGCGCACGGCACAACGATCGGTGCCGCACGCTATTAGCCCAGGGTCCCGGCTGTCATTAGTTGCCGGTACCAACCTGGTATGACGCTGGGTCACGACGTGACTCTGCGTTTTATACCGGGACCAGGCGCAGAAACTCCACATACTTTGCAGAGATCATCTTTACACCTTCGGGGACCCTAAAGGGGCCGACCAGTTCTCTTTCCATGACTCCGGCCCAAAACATGACTCCACCACCGCCTTGCTGACATCACAGCCTTGTTGAAACAGGGTGGCCGTCCACCAGCCATCCATTGCTCCATCCATCTGGACCATTCAGGGTTGCACGACACTCATCAGTGAACAGGACTGTTTGAAAATTAGTCTTCATGGATTTTTTTGCCCAATGAAGCCGTTTCTCCTTGTGAGCATTGGTTAGTGGTGGCCGAATAGAAGGTTTATGCACAGATGCAAGACTCTGGAGGACTCTACACCTTGATGTCCATGGGACTCCAGAGGCACCAGCAGCTTCAAATATCTGTTCGCTGCTCTGTAATGGTATTTTAGCAGCTGCTCTCTTTTCCGATGCATGGATCTGGTAGAAATCTTCCTCAATGTACCTTTATCTGCACCAACCCGTCTGTGCTCTGAATCAGCCACAAATCTCTTAATAGTGCAATGATCACGCTTAAGTATTCGTGAAATATCTAATGTTTTCATACCTCGTCCAAGGCATTTAACTATTTCACTCTTTTCGGCAGCAGAGAGATCCTTTTTCTTCCCAATATTGCTTGAAAATGGTGTCTGCTTAAAGAGGTACTCCGCTGCTCAGTGTCTGGAACAAACTGCTCCGAACGCTGGAGCTCATGATGTCAGAGCCCCGCCCCCTCAATGGAAGTCTATGGGAGGGAGCGTGATGTCACGAGGGGGCGGGGCTATGAGATCACGAGCTCCCGCCGCCAGCTCCAGCATTCGGAACAGTTTGTTTAAAACGCTGAGCAGCGGAGTACCCTTTTAATAATGTGGAGCACCCACCTTTAGTATTTTTTCCTTAAATTCATCTTTGTGACATTTAATAGAATTTGCATAATAATTTGGAACAGGGTGTATAATCAGATACTAAACCAATACAAATGTCTGTTTTTTTTTTTTTCATTAAGGATCCGTTTGAATTGTCAAAATAACCGACTTTTTATATCAATTTGTATCCGTTTTTTTCAGGCCCATTTCTTTTAACTCCTCCTACCCCAGCTCCATAAAAGGCAGGGCCAAAGAGGAGAGTAGTGTTCGGTTCTCTTTGCAGTCAGACTGGGTCTACACTAGCAAACCATATTGTACCAGTCAAATGGGCGCTGTCAGAATCAAAAAATGAGGGCGGGACTATCACTCCTCTGTGCTCACTCCTGTCCTCTCAGACTACAACATGAAAAAGAGAGGAGGGGGTTATAGTGCAGCCTGCAGTGATTGGATTAAGAGACCCAGCACATCACAGCAGACTCAGGGAGGAAATTAAAGGGCTTATCCAGGAAAAAACTTTTTTATATATATCAACTGGCTCCAGAAAGTTAAACAGATTTGTAAATTACTTCTATTAAAAAATCTTAATCCTTTCAGTACTTATGAGCTTCTGAACTTAAGGTTGTTCTTTTCTGTCTAAGTCCTCTCTGATGACACCTGTCTCGGGAACCGCCCAGTTTAGAAGAGGTTTGCTATGGGAATTTGCTTCTAAACTGGGCGGTTCCTGAGACACGTGTGCGTACAGCTCTTACAGGTGGGTGCTGCATGCTAGATTGTGGGGGTCCCCAGCGATTTTAAAGGGGTACTCCGGCCCTAAGTCATCTTATCCCCTATCCTTCGGATAGGGGATAAGATGACTTAGGGCCGGAGTACCCCTTTAAAATCATTACAAACACATTTTGGTTCCAATACTACAAAAACTCCTTGGGGATTGTGACTAAAGACTCCCAAATAAAACTTAACTTATATATAAATCCTATTTAAATGAAAGTGTGCTCAGTGGCCACTAGGTGGCAGTGGTATATTAAAAGTACAGCACTGTGCTTATACTTTCTTGTGATTATGGCTAAACCTGCTTGGCTTGTATATAGGTTAGCTGGATATGCTTATATTGTCAGCTGACTCAGGAGTACCAGCATTCCATATACTGTTGTATCACCCTGTATCACAGTGCTGAGCTAAAATCTCAATCCTCCCTCCTTAACGTTTCGCCATAAGATGGCTTTCTCAAAAGGCGCAAAGCCTTTTCCTCTGTTTTGAAGGAATTGCAGACGGCGCTTTATGTAGCAGAGCCGGACAGAAATGTTTTTCTTTTTTTTTGAACAGACGTTTGTTGTTTGCTGTAAATATAAACTTTTATATGACACTTCTTGTGCGATACGTCTGGTTTTATGTAGAGGGTATTGCATGTCACCATATGGTTATATATAGAATGCACATGTATGGCGGGGATATTATTAGCGTATGATGGCGCTGCAGCCGATGCTTCCTCCTGTTACTGGTGGGGGGCGCAGTGATAGGGGGAAGACAAAATCTTATGCCGTTCTACATCCCTGGTCTCTTTCTGCATCGTGGTCACAGTCGTTGGCGGACCGGGCATGTGGGAGTAGGAGATTTACAACAGCGCTACAGTTTGCAGACCACTGCCGTATTCTGATGTCAAAACATTAAAGGGGTACTCCACTGAAAAACATTTTTTTCTTTTTAAATCAACTGGTGCCAGAAAATTAAACAGATTTGTAAATTACTTCTATTTGAAAATCTTAATCCTTCCAGTACTTATCAGCTGCTGTATACTACAGAGGAAGTTGTGTAGTTCTGTCTAACCACAGTGCTCTCTGCCCATTTTAGGAACTGTCCAAAGTAGAAGCAAATCTCCATAGTAAACCTCTCCTGCTCTCGACAGTCCCTGACATGGACAGAGGTGTCAGCAGAGAGCACTGTGGTCAGACAGAAAAGAAATTAAAAAAAAGAAAAGAACTTCCTCTGGAGCATACAGCAGCTGATAAGTACTGGAAGGATTAAGATTTTTTATATGGAAGTCATTTACAAATCTGTAACTTTCTGGCATCAGTTGATAAAAAAAATAAAAATACATAATGTTTTCCAGTTTTTTTTTTTTTTTCCATAAACAGCGCCACACATGGCTGTTTCTGGTATTGCAGATTAGCCAATGTGGCTGATCTACAGCTAGACACAAACTGTGAATAGGTAGAGATATAGGGGGAAGGGGTTTATCAAAGGATTTAGACCGTTTTTTCCCCATCTAAAATTGTCGCACAGAAAGTCGCAGTCTAAATACAACTTTTTCTTTAGAGGATTTTTAGAACACGATGCATTCTGGGCTATTTTAGATGGAAAAAATGCATTGGTGCTGAATTTATCAAAAGCGGCTTTTTGGCGAAAATTTGCATCGGGCAAAAATACACTGAAATGTCAGACCATGCTGAAGCAGGTTTAAATACAGTCTTCAATAGAGATAATGAACTTACAGTAAATTCGATTCGTCACAAACTTCTCGGCTCTGCGGTTGCTGACTTTTCCTGCATAAATTAGTTCAGCTTTCCGGTGCTCCGGTGGGCTGGAAAAGGCGGATACAGTCCTAGGAAAGAGTCTCCTAGGACTGTATCCACCTTTTCCAGCCCACCGGAGCACCGGAAAGCTGAACTAATTTATGCAGGAAAAGTCATCAACTGCCGAGCCGAGAAGTTCGTGACGAATCGAATTTACTGTAAGTTCGCTCATCTCTAGTCTTCAACCTGCGGACCTCCAGATGTTGCAAAACTACAGCTCCCAGCATGCCCGGACAGCCGTTGGCTGTCCGGGCATGCTGGGAGTTGTAGTTTTGCAACATCTGGAGGTCTGCAGGTTGGAGACCACTGGTCTAAACCATAGATCCCGAAGTCCGTGCGCAGAATTTATCAAGAGCCGTGCGACTTTTGATAAATTAGGCGCACAATCGACCGGCCTAACTATTAACATAGTGTTGCGATGTGGATCTTTTCTGCTCTTCACCCTCTGCTTGAATCATCTGAAAAAAATGTCTTAACCCCTTAACGGCCAAATACGTAAATTTATGTCCGGTACATGACCGCGAGCATCGGAGCGATGCTCGGATCATGCGCGGCAGCTCCCGGCTGCTGATCGCAGCCAGGGAACCGCTGGTAATGGCCGACAATCCGTGATCGCGCGGATGTCTGCCATTAAAGGGGTACTCCACTGCCCTGGCATTCGGAACATTTTGGTCCGAGCGCTGGGTGCGGGGGTCGTGACGTCACGACCAGGTCCGCCGCAGCCCGCACCTAGTGTTTGGAACAAAATGTGGCATGGTGTCACGAGGGGCGTGGTCTTGGCAGCCCACAACCAGCGTTCGGAACAAAATGTTCCGAACGCTGGGGCAGTGGAGTACCCCTTTAACCCCTCAGATGCAGTGATCAAGACAGATCACGGCATCTGCGGCAGTGCGGTCAGACATATGGATGATCGGATTGCCCGCAGCGATCCCATCATCCAGAATGGCGCAAGGAGGTCCCCTCACCTGCCTCTGCCGCCTTCCACGCATTTTCTACTCTGGTCTGAGATCGAGCAGACCAGAGCAGACGATCACCGATAATACTGATCAGTGCTATGTCCTATGCATAGCACTGAACAGTATTAGCAATCAAAGGATTGCTGTAAATAGTTCCCCATGGGGACTATTAAACTGTAAAAATAAAAGTTAAAATAAAAAGTGAAAAATCCCCTCTCCCAATAAAAATGTAAAATGTCCTTTTTTCCCCATTTTACCCCCACATAGTGTAAAAATGTTTTTTTTTTAAATTATACACATATTTGGTATTGCCGCGTGCGTAAAGGTGCGAACTATTAAAATA
The DNA here is from genome assembly GCF_029499605.1 of Hyla sarda. Lineage (NCBI taxonomy): Eukaryota > Metazoa > Chordata > Amphibia > Anura > Hylidae > Hyla > Hyla sarda. The sequence goes on from NC_079197.1 coordinate 174,805,907, forward strand.
TAATGATATTGAACCCGTATGGTGAACGGCGTGAACATGAATTTTTTTTTTTTTATATATATAACACAATATTGCTGCTTTTTTGTTGTCACATTTTATTCAAAAAAATTTTTATAAAATTTTTTTTATAAAAGTTGTATAAACACAATTGTATCAATAAAAAGTACAGATCGCGGCGCAAAAAAAAAATAGCCCTCATACCGCCGCTTATACGGAAAAATGAAAAAGTTATAGGTCGTCAAAATAGAAGGATTTTAAATGTACTTTATTTGGTTAAAAAGTTTGCAATTCTTTTTAGACCCGACAATAATAGAAAAGTATATTATCATGGGGATCATTTTAATCGTATTGACCCACAAAATAAAGAACACGTCATTTTTACCATAAATTGTACAGCGTAAAAACGAAACCTTATAAAAATTTGCTAAATTGCAGTTTTCTTTTTAATTTCCCCACACAAATAGTATTTTTTTGGTTGCGCCATACATTTTATGGTAAGATGAGTGATGTCATTACAACGGACAACTGGTCGCGCAAAAAACAAACCCTCATACTAGTCTGCGGATGAAAATATAAGAGTTACGATTTTTAGAAGATGAGGAGGAAAAAACGAAAATGCAAAAATAAAATTGGCCTGGTCCTTAAAGTGTAGCTCCCACCATCCTTTTTTTTCTGTCCCTGTCTATTGCCCATCTATCCCTAACCCCCTCCCTGCCTTTAATTTATTTGATTTTTTTTACTTTCTTAGAAATGCCTTTTTGTCTGCCTGGTAGTGTGCTCACTTACCAGGCAGACTTCCCCAGCAGGCACGACGTCTGATGCCTGCTGGGGGGGCCGACTTCCGCCCTTAGTTCACCTATACAGTGTGAACTACAACTCCCAGCTTGCCGACATCTATTGGCTGTCAGGGCATGCTGGGAGTTGTAGTGGGGAAACAACTGGAGGCACCCTGTGTTGAAAACAGTACGTGTGTTACGGCAATGGTCGCAGCACCCGAACATCCCGCTCCCCCTGCCTGCCCGAAAAAGAATAAAGTGAAGGCAGTCCTGGCGAAGCACTGCTTAGCAGCAGTGGCGCATGAAATTTTACCTGTCACCGGGAGTCGGGGCCGGCATGCGAGGCCAGGGAGCCTGCGCGCATCCTCTCTGTTTCAAAGCGCTCGCTCCTGCCCATCTGATTGACAGGCCGGGAGCGAGCGCAGCCTGAATGAATTAGGACCCCTAGTGGCCGGTTTTCAAATGTAAATGAAACTATTTTAATGACAAAAAAATTCATGAATGTATATTAGAGACATGTTGTAGCACATAAGTACTACAACATATAAAAAAATAAAAGTTTGGCGACAGTTCCCATTTAAAGGGGTACTCCGGCCCTAAGACATCTTATCCCCCTATCCAAAGGATAGGGGATAAGATGTCCGACTGCGGGGGTCCCGCTGCTGGGGACCCCGCAATCTTGCATTCGGCATCTTTAAGCTGCACGCTGCGCTGCCAGCTCACAAACTGCCGGGTGCCGACCACGGGGCCGGAGTATTGTGACGTCACCCCCCCCCCGCTATGCAAGTCTATGGGACGGGGCGTGACTGGCAGGGTGCCGACCATGGGGCCGGAGTATCGTGACGTCACCCCCCACCCCCGCTATGCAAGTCTATGGGAGGGGGTGTGACTGCCGGGTGCCGACCACGGGGCCGGAGTATTGTGACGTCATGACTCCGCCCCCGTGTGACATCACACCCCACCCCGGCTATGCAAGTCTATGGGAGGGGGTGTGACTGCCGGAGTATCGTGACGTCATGACTCCGCCCCCGCTATGCAAGTCTATGGGATGGGGCGTGACTGGCGGGGTGCAGACCATGGGGCCGGAGTATCGTGACGTCACCCCCCACCCCCGCTATGCAAGTCTATGGGAGGGGGTGTGACTGCCGGGTGCCGACCACGGGGCCGGAGTATCGTGACGTCATGACTCCGCCCCCGTGTGACATCACGCCCCACCCCCGCTATGCAAGTCTATGGGAGGGGGCGTGACTGCTGGAGTATCGTGCCGTCATGACTCCGCCCCCACTATGCAAGTCTATGGGAGGGGGCGTGACCCAAGAAGAATGGAGGCTGGAATCATTGCCAAAGGAGATTCACCTAAGTCCTGACTAAAGGGTATGAATACTTATGTCACTGCAGGATTCTAGTTTTTCCTTTTCAATAAATTAGTAAAGATTGAGGGCAGAATGATTGGGACACAAGGAGCATAAGAAAAGTGAAAGGGTCTGAATACTTTTTATATGTATTGTTTTTACCTAATTTTACAGCGGTGACTAAAGTCTGATCGGCCCTGATGATGAATTCTACGTCACTGGTTCATCAAAACCTGTAGGGACAAAAAAAAAAAACATACTTCATCCCTCAGGAGAACCTGATAAGTCTATGGATATGAGGGGAAGCCATCACTGAAGGTAAGTTGGCGTTGGTCTCTTTAGGAACCTGCATGGGGGAAGGTTCGGCTCTAAGATTTCGAGATTTTCCCCACATGTTTTAGTCACAGTTGATCCTGACTTTACCTCATCATGTCCGTACACATCTACGTGAATATATACGCAAGGCAGGAGGGGGAGGGGGTGTTCCTGCATCTGATTTTATCAATGGTGAACCAGCTTGTTCATGTGACACGGCCTGGTGACTGTCCATCCCATAATACATAATAAATATAAACACAGCGAGGTGGGGGGCACATCATGGGCCCCCCGAGAATGCAGCCGTCTCCAGCCTGAGGATTACCCCCCACCACCTCTCACACGAGGCAGTGCTGCTCCCCCTCCACATGAATCACGTTCCGTGTTATATTTGGACTGGAGGTTTTTTTTTTTTTGTTCAGTTTCCATGGCGACGCGGGGATGAGACAGACGGCACTTTGTGTGTGTGTGTGTGTGCGTGAGGGGCCGATGTGGTGGAACCTGAACCTCGACTACAACTGTGCCCCCCCACGAATAAAAAATTACCTCAGAATTGGGGGGGGGGGGGGGGGGGGGGTCGATGTCTGAGGCGACCGCTGATCTGTCAACAAGTGATCAGACCGATAATTGGGGATCGTGTTCACTATCTCACAATGGAGACAATACAAGAGTTTCAGAATGTCGTGAGAAAGCGCAAACGTTTAACGTTTCCCCAACCAGTGGGTTGCAAAACTACAACTCCCAGCATGCCCGGACAGCCTTTGGCTGTCCGGGCATGCTGGGAGTTGTAGTTTTGCAACAGCTGGAGGCACCCTGGTTGGGAAACATTCACCTATACTATATATTCCAACATGCTGGGAGTTGTAGTTTTGCAACAGCTGGAAGCACCCTGGTTGGGAAACACTGACGTATACTATATACTACTATATAGTCCAACATCCTGGGAGTTGTAGTTCTGCAACAGCTGGAGGCACCCTGGTTGGGAAACACTGACCTATACTATATACTACTATATAGTCCAACATCCTGGGAGTTGTAGTTTTGCAACAGCTGGAGGCACCCTTGGTGGGGAAACACTGGCCTATACTATATACTACTATATAGTCCAACATGCTGGGAGTTGTAGTTTTGCAACAGCTGGAGGCACCCTTGGTGGGGAAACACTGACCTATACTATATACTACTATATAGTCCAACATGCTGGGAGTTGTAGTTTTGCAACAGCTGGAGGCACCCTTGGTGGGGAAACACTGGCCTATACTATATACTACTATATAGATCAACATGCTGGAGGCACCCCTGGTTGGAAAACACTGGTCTATGCAGATACCAATCCCGCCAGCATTGACCTTAAAGTGGTACTCCACCCCTAGACATCTTATCCCCTATCCAAAGGATAGGGGATAAGATGTCTGATCGCAGGGGTCCCCCGCGATCTCGGCTGCGGAACGCTCCTCCCATAGACTTGTATTGAGGCGGCGTGGGAGTGACATCACAAGCCTCCAACCCGCATCGCCAGTTATCCGGCACAGCGGAGAGTTCGCTCCGTGCACCGGATGTCTGGCGTACCGCAGCAGAGATTGCGGGGGTCTCAAGGGGCGGGACCCTCAGAATCAAACATCTTATCCCCAATCCTTTGGATCAGATGTCTAGGGGCGGAGTACCCCTTTAATGAATATTCAGTACATGAATATAATGCAAGACCTACAGTGAAGACACGCACCTTGTCACCATCAATATCTCAGTGGGTCCACTGGCTCAGTACTGCCCCCTGCTGTACCCGATTGATAACACAACCACACAAAGTGACAATAAACACTTTATTTACAGGTTCTGATACAAAGATGACGTTGGATATATTTACAGCAGTCAGCGGCGGCGCCTCCTGTACAAGCTCAGGGTCATATATACAATTCGTACCCGATCAATGGCGCCTCCTCTATACAAGACTGTACACGGGGGGACCTGGTCATTATACACATATTACTGTACAGAACACCGGGGGGGGGGGTGGGGGGAGTCCCTGCAGGAGAAATCCCAACAGATTCAGACAGAGAAAGAGTTAAACAGTCATGAAACCTCACAGACAATACATGCATCATGGGAGTTGTAGTCCTCTACGGATCTTGAAAGGGGTTATACAGGAAAAAAAACGTTAGATAGATAGAGATATATATCTCAACTGGCTCCGGAAAGTTAAACAGATTTGTAAATTACTTCTATTAAAAAAATCTTAATCCTTTCAGTACTTATGAGCTTCTGAAGTTGAGTTGCTCTTTTCTGTCTAAGACCTCTCTGATGACACCTGTCTCTGGAACCGCCCACTTTAGAAGAAGTTTGCTATGAGGATTTGCTTCTAAACTGGGCGGTTCCCGAGACAGGTGTCATCAGAGAGGTCTTAGACAGAAAAGAACAACTCAACTTCAGAAGCTCATAAGTACTGAAAGGATTAACATTTTTTTTTTAATAGAAGTAATTTACAAATCTGTTTAACTTTCTGGAGCCAGTATAAAGTTTTTTACCTGGACAACCCCTTGAAGCTGCCATGATGCATTGAGGGAGTCAGCGGCGGCACTGAAGGAACACGACACCCGTCTCCTCTATTGTTCCCTGATATCAGCCACTTCAGGGTGTAGTGTTCTTCAATGGGATAAGAGACAGGAAGTGCAGAAGGGTTTATACCAGTGGTCTTCAACCTGCGGACCTCCAGATGTTGCAAAACTACAACTCCCAGCATGCCCGGACAGCCTACGGCTGTCCGGGCATGCTGGGAGATGTAGTTTTGCAACATCTGGAGGTCCGCAGGTTGAAGACCACTGGTTTATACCATGACTGTACATGTGGGACCCCCAGTGTGGATTTGGGGGGTTGCTGGTCACACAGTTGTCATGACCTTGAGTGACCCTGTGTGGAACCTCATAATTTTTTTCTTTAGGGCCTGAGACGCTTTTACCTTGAACATTTGGGGGCGCCCTTCAGCATCCCGGGGAGGGAGCTGCATTGGCCATACCAAGCCCCCTTCTTCCTCCTCTTCTTCCTCCTCGCCTTCTGAGCCCACCCTGGCTTCCCCCTCTGGGACCCCTGCACTAATCTCAGCCGTGGACCTCCACTTCCTGCAGGGGGGGCCAATTCTTGCGGTCGGGGCCCTTCCTTCTCTCCCCAGGGTGTAGCAGCGGTTGCCATCTTGAATATGGTCTCGAGGGTCCCCCCACTCCTGCACGAAGCCCTGTGGGTCGGCCCAGCCCTCGGTGCGAGCCCTGTTATTAGCCCAGCTCTCTTTATAATTTCGGGGATTGACCCAGCCATCTAGGTGGCCCCTGGAGCCCTGCCACACTTCTGGAGGGACCCGGGGGTCCATGGTCTCCTCTGGAGGCGGGGCAGGGTCCCTTAGGCTCGTTTCCGAGAGTGACCTCGGTGTCCTCCGTCCGCCTCTTTTTCTCGGCGGCTCCTCTGCCGAAAGGCATTTCCTTGGAGGTTTTGGTGGAGACCCTTCCACGCTGTGGCCCTTTAAGAGAGGCGGGTGCTTTCTGCGGGGGCCACGGTGAGTTGGGGTGTAGGAGGTGCTGGCCATTCTACACACTGGGGCCGGGGCTGGAGCGGGAGGACGGTCGGCAGAGACGGAACGCAGGTACGGAGCTCGGAGCTGGCGACGGAGGAGAGAAAGGATATAGCCTTCAGCCCGGCGAGCAGGAGGTGGCGGAGGGGGAGGGGGAGGTGGGGATGAAGGGGAAGGGTAAGGGGCAGACATGGAGCGGGGCACCAGAAGACGAGAAGAAGAGGAACGAGGGTGATGGGATCCCACAACCAGGTCACCTGAGGGCAGAAAGAAGAGTGGGGCAGTTACATACAGAAGAGGAGAAGCCACAGGAGCTGAGAGGGGACTCGCCGTCACGGCCCTCACCTGCGCTCTTTGGGCGCTCACTGGCATAATGCATCCGAGCCTCCGCCTGGCCCACCCGGGGGGCTCGGTCCAGGAACACGTCACATGATTCGGGACCATCGGCTTCATACTCTGCTGCTGAGAGAGATGGAGAAAAACAATGAGAACAGATGCAAAACATACAGAACCCCCAACTACTGCCCTGTCCAGTGTATACACCAGTGTAGACCCCCAACTACTGCCCTGTCCAGTATATACCAGTGTAGACCCCCCAACTACTGCCCTGTCCAGTGTATACACCAGTGTAGACCCCCCAACTACTGCCCTGTCCAGTGTATACACCAGTGTAGACCCCCCCCCAACTACTGCCCTGTCCAGTGTATACACCAGTGTAGACCCCCCAACTACTGCCCTGTCCAGTGTATATACCAGTGTAGACCCCCCAACTACTGCCCTGTCCAGTGTATACACCAGTGTAGACCCCCAACTACTGCCCTGTCCAGTATATACCAGTGTAGACCCCCCAACTACTGCTCTGTCCAGTGTATACACCAGTGTAGACCCCCCCAACTACTGCCCTGTCCAGTGTATACATCAGTGTAGACCCCCCCCCCCCAACTACTGCCCTGTCCAGTGTATACACCAGTGTAGACCCCCCAACTACTGCACTGTCCAGTGTATACACCAGTGTAGACCCCCCAACTACTGCACTGTCCAGTGTATACACCAGTGTAGACCCCCAACTACTGCACTGTCCAGTGTATACACCAGTGTAGACCCCCAACTACTGCACTGTCCAGTGTATACACCAGTGTAGACCCCCCCAACTACTGCACTGTCCAGTGTATACACCAGTGTAGACCCCCCAACTACTGCACTGTCCAGTGTATACACCAGTGTAGACCCCCCCAACTACTGCCCTGTCCAGTGTATACACCAGTGTAGACCCCCCCAACTACTGCCCTGTCCAGTGTATCCACCAGTGTAGACCCCCCCCCCAACTACTGCCCTGTCCAGTGTATACACCAGTGTAGACCCCCCAACTACTGCCCTGTCCAGTGTATACACCAGTGTAGACCCCCCAACTACTGCTCTGTCCAGTGTATACACCAGTGTAGACCCCCCCAACTACTGCACTGTCCAGTATATACACCATTGTAGACCCCCAACTACTGCCCTGTCCAGTGTATACACCAGTGTAGACCCCCAACTACTGCCCTGTCCAGTATATACCAGTGTAGACCCCCCAACTACTGCCCTGTCCAGTGTATACACCAGTGTAGCCCCCCCCCCCCCCAACTACTGCCCTGTCCAGTGTATACATCAGTGTAGACCCCCCCCCCCCAACTACTGCACTGTCCAGTGTATACACCAGTGTAGACCCCCCAACTACTGCACTGTCCAGTGTATACACCAGTGTAGACCCCCCAACTACTGCACTGTCCAGTGTATACACCAGTGTAGACCCCCCAACTACTGCACTGTCCAGTGTATACACCAGTGTAGACCCCCAACTACTGCCCTGTCCAGTATATACCAGTGTAGACCCCCCAACTACTGCCCTGTCCAGTGTATACACCAGTGTAGACCCCCCCAACTACTGCCCTGTCCAGTGTATACATCAGTGTAGACCCCCCCCCCAACTACTGCCCTGTCCAGTGTATACACCAGTGTAGACCCCCCAACTACTGCTCTGTCCAGTGTATACACCAGTGTAGACCCCCCAACTACTGCCCTGTCCAGTGTATACACCAGTGTAGACCCCCCAACTACTGCACTGTCCAGTGTATACACCAGTGTAGACCCCCCCCAACTACTGCCCTGTCCAGTGTATACACCAGTGTAGACCCCCCAACTACTGCCCTGTCCAGTGTATACACCAGTGTAGACCCCCCAACTACTGCTCTGTCCAGTGTATACACCAGTGTAGACCCCCCCAACTACTGCACTGTCCAGTATATACACCATTGTAGACCCCCAACTACTGCCCTGTCCAGTGTATACACCAGTGTAGACCCCCAACTACTGCTCTGTCCAGTGTATACACCAGTGTAGACCCCCCCCAACTACTGCACTGTCCAGTGTATACACCAGTGTAGACCCCCCAACTACTGCACTGTCCAGTGTATACACCAGTGTAGACCCCCAACTACTGCACTGTCCAGTGTATACACCAATGTAGACCCCCCAACTACTGCACTGTCCAGTGTATACACCAGTGTAGACCCCCCCAACTACTGCACTGTCCAGTGTATACACCAGTGTAGACCCCCCAACTACTGCACTGTCCAGTGTATACACCAGTGTAGACCCCCCCAACTACTGCCCTGTCCAGTGTATACACCAGTGTAGACCCCCCAACTACTGCACTGTCCAGTGTATACACCAGTGTAGACCCCCCAACTACTGCACTGTCCAGTGTATACACCAGTGTAGACCCCCCAACTACTGCACTGTCCAGTGTATACACCAGTGTAGACCCCCCAACTACTGCACTGTCCAGTGTATACACCAGTGTAGACCCCCCCAACTACTGCCCTGTCCAGTGTATACACCAGTGTAGACCCCCCAACTACTGCACTGTCCAGTGTATACACCAGTGTAGACCCCCCAACTACTGCACTGTCCAGTGTATACACCAGTGTAGACCCCCCAACTACTGCACTGTCCAGTGTATACACCAGTGTAGACCCCCCAACTACTGCACTGTCCAGTGTATACACCAGTGTAGACCCCCAACTACTGCCCTGTCCAGTGTATACACCAGTGTAGACCCCCCCAACTACTGCCCTGTCCAGTGTATACACCAGTGTAGACCCCCCAACTACTACACTGTCCAGTGTATACACCAGTGTAGACCCCCAACTACTGCCCTGTCCAGTGTATACACCAGTGTAGACCCCCCCAACTACTGCCCTGTCCAGTGTATACACCAGTGTAGACCCCCCCCAACTACTGCCCTGTCCAGTGTATACACCAGTGTAGACCCCCCCCAACTACTGCCCTGTCCAGTGTATACACCAGTGTAGACCCCCCCAACTACTGCCCTGTCCAGTGTATACACCAGTGTAGACCCCCCAACTACTGCACTGTCCAGTGTATACACCAGTGTAGACCCCCCAACTACTGCACTGTCCAGTGTATACACCAGTGTAGACCCCCCAACTACTGCACTGTCCAGTGTATACACCAGTGTAGACCCCCAACTACTGCCCTGTCCAGTGTATACACCAGTGTAGACCCCCCCAACTACTGCCCTGTCCAGTGTATACACCAGTGTAGACCCCCCCCAACTACTGCCCTGTCCAGTGTATACACCAGTGTAGACCCCCCCCAACTACTGCCCTGTCCAGTGTATACACCAGTGTAGACCCCCCCAACTACTGCCCTGTCCAGTGTATACACCAGTGTAGACCCCCCAACTACTGCTCTGTCCAGTGTATACACCATTGTAGACCCCCAACTACTGCCCTGTCCAGTGTATACACCAGTGTAGACCCCCCCAACTACTGCTCTGTCCAGTGTATACACCAGTGTAGACCCCCCCCCCCAACTACTGCACTGTCCAGTGTATACACCAGTGTAGACCCCCCAACTACTGCACTGTCCAGTATATACCAGTGTAGACCCCCAACTACTGCACTGTCCAGTGTATACACCAATGTAGACCCCCCAACTACTGCACTGTCCAGTGTATACACCAGTGTAGACCCCTCCAACTACTGCACTGTCCAGTATATACCAGTGTAGACCCCCAACTACTGCACTGTCCAGTGTATACACCAGTGTAGACCCCCCCCCCAACTATTGCCCTGTCCAGTGTATACACCAGTGTAGACCCCCCAACTACTGCACTGTCCAGTGTATACACCAGTGTAGACCCCCCAACTACTGCACTGTCCAGTGTATACACCAGTGTAGACCCCCCCAACTACTGCCCTGTCCAGTGTATACACCAGTGTAGACCCCCCAACTACTGCACTGTCCAGTGTATACACCAGTGTAGACCCCCCAACTACTGCACTGTCCAGTGTATACACCAGTGTAGACCCCCCAACTACTGCACTGTCCAGTGTATACACCAGTGTAGACCCCCCCAACTACTGCACTGTCCAGTATATACACCATTGTAGACCCCCAACTACTGCACTGTCCAGTGTATACACCAGTGTAGACCCCCCAACTACTGCACTGTCCAGTATATACCAGTGTAGACCCCCAACTACTGCACTGTCCAGTGTATACACCAATGTAGACCCCCCCAACTACTGCACTGTCCAGTGTATACACCAGTGTAGACCCCTCCAACTACTGCACTGTCCAGTATATACCAGTGTAGACCCCCAACTACTGCACTGTCCAGTGTATACACCAGTGTAGACCCCCCAACTATTGCCCTGTCCAGTGTATACACCAGTGTAGACCCCCCAACTACTGCACTGTCCAGTGTATACACCAGTGTAGACCCCCCAACTACTGCACTGTCCAGTGTATACACCAGTGTAGACCCCCCCAACTACTGCCCTGTCCAGTGTATACACCAGTGTAGACCCCCCAACTACTGCACTGTCCAGTGTATACACCAGTGTAGACCCCCCAACTACTGCACTGTCCAGTGTATACACCAGTGTAGACCCCCCAACTACTGCACTGTCCAGTGTATACACCAGTGTAGACCCCCAACTACTGCCCTGTCCAGTGTATACACCAGTGTAGACCCCCCAACTACTGCTCTGTCCAGTGTATACACCAGTGTAGACCCCCAACTACTGCTCTGTCCAGTGTATACACCAGTGTAGACCCCCAACTACTGCACTGTCCAGTGTATACACCAGTGTAGACCCCACAACTACTGCACTGTCCAGTATATACCAGTGTATACACCAGTGTAGACCCCACAACTACTGCACTGTCCAGTATATACCAGTGTAGACCCCCAACTACTGCACTGTCCAGTGTATACACCAGTGTAGACCCCCCAACTATTGCCCTGTCCAGTGTATACACCAGTGTAGACCCCCCAACTACTGCACTGTCCAGTGTATACACCAGTGTAGACCCCCCAACTACTGCACTGTCCAGTGTATACACCAGTGTAGACCCCCCCAACTACTGCCCTGTCCAGTGTATACACCAGTGTAGACCCCCCAACTACTGCACTGTCCAGTGTATACACCAGTGTAGACCCCCCAACTACTGCACTGTCCAGTGTATACACCAGTGTAGACCCCCCAACTACTGCACTGTCCAGTGTATACACCAGTGTAGACCCCCAACTACTGCCCTGTCCAGTGTATACACCAGTGTAGACCCCCCAACTACTGCTCTGTCCAGTGTATACACCAGTGTAGACCCCCAACTACTGCTCTGTCCAGTGTATACACCAGTGTAGACCCCCAACTACTGCACTGTCCAGTGTATACACCAGTGTAGACCCCACAACTACTGCACTGTCCAGTATATACCAGTGTATACACCAGTGGTATTTGTGACTACAACCCTCAGCAGTAAGTGGCTGCAGAATGTTCTGTGTCTGCAGGACTGTAGTGTGTGGGTGTACGGCAGCTGGGTCAAGTAGGTGGGCACAAGGCTCATGTGGGCCTATATACAATGCTCAGTCCTATAAATACACCTCTCTATCTGCAGCCGACATCAAACAGTCCGAGAACCAAAGGAAAAGTCCAGGAGGAGGTCACCAGACACCAAGTTATCAACACAGTCTACAACAAACGGTTAATTTCCATCCTGCCCCCCTGATACTTCAGGAGTGATGGGCGCTGGGCACGGTCTGCTGGGCAGGGGAAGGAAAACATCCAGATCCACACGTGCACTGGGCAGGAATGAACACGACCGCTCAATCATCTCATACAATCCTGGAGGAGGAAAACCTACAAATCCAAAGCTGAGGCACCATCTACAGAACACAGATCCGGTGGCAACGGGACCACTCCTGCCCAAACTGAGCAGCTGCCACAGGAGAACCGGGGACAACAGATCAGTGATGGGCAGCACTATTTCCTACCAACCCAATGTGTGCAGCGCGGGTGGCCAGGGAGGATGGAGGAGGTGGTAGTGATGGGGTCAGGGAGGTTGGAGGAGGTGGTAGTGATGGGGTCAGGGAGGTTGGAGGAGGTGGTAGTGGTGGGGTCAGGGAGGATGGAGGAGGTGGTAGTGATGGGGTCAGGGAGGATGGAGGAGGTGGTAGTGATGGGGCCAGGGAGGATGGAGGAGGTGGTAGTGATGGGGTCAGGGAGGATGGAGGAGGTGGTAGTGATGGGGCCAGGGAGGATGGAGGAGGTGGTAGTGATGGGGTCAGGGAGGATGGAGGAGGTGGTAGTGATGGGGTCAGGGAGGATGGAGGAGGTGGTAGTGATGGGGCCAGGGAGGATGGAGGAGGTGGTAGTGATGGGGTCAGGGAGGACGGAGGAGGTGGTAGTGATGGGGTCAGGGAGGACGGAGGAGGTGGTAGTGATGGGGTCAGGGAGGTCGGAGGAGGTGGTAGTGATGGGGTCAGGGAGGATGGAGGAGGTGGCAGTGATGGGGTCAGGTAGGAGGTGGTAGTGATGGGGTCAGGGAGGATGGAGGAGGTGGTAGTGATGGGGTCAGGGAGGTTGGAGGAGGTGGTAGTGATGGGGTCAGGGAGGTTGGAGGAGGTGGTAGTGATGGGGTCATGGAGGATGGAGGAGGTGGTAGTGATGGGGTCATGGAGGATGGAGGAGGTGGTAGTGATGGGGTCAGGGAGGTTGGAGGAGGTGGTAGTGATGGGGTCAGGTAGGATGGAGGAGGGCGCAGTGATGGGGTCATGGAGGATGGAGGAGGTGGCAGTGATGGGGTCATGGAGGATGGAGGAGGTGGTAGTGATGGGGTCAGGGAGGATGGAGGAGGTGGTAGTGATGGGGTCAGGGAGGATGGAGGAGGTGGTAGTGATGGGGTCAGGGAGGTCGGAGGAGGTGGTAGTGATGGGGTCAGGGAGGTCGGAGGAGGTGGTAGTGATGGGGTCAGGGAGGTCGGAGGAGGTGGTAGTGATGGGGTCAGGGAGGTCGGAGGAGGTGTTAGTGATGGGGACAGGGAGGTTGGAGGAGGTGGTAGTGATGGGGACAGGGAGGTTGGAGGAGGTGGTAGTGATGGGGTCATGGAGGTTGGAGGAGGTGGCCGTCATGGGGTCAGGGAGGAGGTGGTAGTGATGGGGTCAGGGAGGTTGGAGGAGGTGGTAGTGATGGGGTCAGGGAGGTTGGAGAAGGTGGTAGTGATGGGGTCAGGGAGGTTGGAGGAGGTGGTAGTGATGGGGTCAGGGAGGTTGGAGGAGGTGGTAGTGATGGGGTCAGGGAGGTTGGAGGAGGTGGCAGTGATGGGGTCATGGAGGAGGTGGTAGTGATGGGGTCATGGAGGTTGGAGGAGGTGGTAGTGATGGGGTCAGGGAGGTTGGAGGAGGTGGTAGTGATGGGGTCAGGGAGGTTGGAGGAGGTGGTAGTGGTGGGGTCAGGGAGGTTGGAGGAGGTGGTAGTGATGGGGTCAGGGAGGTTGGAGGAGGTGGCAGTGATGGGGTCATGGAGGAGGTGGTAGTGATGGGGTCAGGGAGGTTGGAGGAGGTGGTAGTGATGGGGTCAGGGAGGTTGGAGGAGGTGGTAGTGATGGGGTCAGGGAGGTTGGAGGAGGTGGCAGTGATGGGGTCAGCGAGGTTGGAGGAGGTGGTAGTGATGGGGTCAGGGAGGTTGGAGGAGGTGGTAGTGATGGGGTCAGGGAGGTTGGAGGAGGTGGAAGTGATGGGGTCAGGGAGGTTGGAGGAGGTGGTAGTGATGGGGTCAGGGAGGTTGGAGGAGGTGGTAGTGATGGGGTCAGGGAGGTTGGAGGAGGTGGTAGTGATGGGGTCAGGGAGGAGGTGGTAGTGATGGGGTCAGGGAGGTTGGAGGAGGTGGTAGTGATGGGGTCAGGGAGGTTGGAGGAGGTGGTAGTGATGGGGTCAGGGAGGTTGGAGGAGGTGGTAGTGATGGGGACAGGGAGGTTGGAGGAGGTGGTAGTGATGGGGTCAGGGAGGTTGGAGGAGGTGGCAGTGATGGGGTCATGGAGGAGGTGGTAGTGATGGGGTCAGGGAGGTTGGAGGAGGTGGTAGTGATGGGGGTCAGGGAGGTTGGAGGAGGTGGTAGTGATGGGGTCAGGGAGGTTGGAGGAGGTGGTAGTGATGGGGTCAGGGAGGTTGGAGGAGGTGGTAGTGATGGGGTCAGCGAGGTTGGAGGAGGTGGTAGTGATGGGGTCAGGGAGGTTGGAGGAGGTGGTAGTGATGGGGTCAGGGAGGTTGGAGGAGGTGGTAGTGATGGGGTCAGGGAGGTTGGAGGAGGTGGTAGTGATGGGGTCAGGGAGGTTGGAGGAGGTGGTAGTGATGGGGTCAGGGAGGTTGGAGGAGGTGGTAGTGATGGGGTCAGGGAGGTTGGAGGAGGTGGCAGTGATGGGGTCATGGAGGAGGTGGTAGTGATGGGGTCAGGGAGGTTGGAGGAGGTGGTAGTGATGGGGTCAGGGAGGTTGGAGGAGGTGGTAGTGATGGGGTCAGGGAGGATGGAGGAGGTGGTAGTGATGGGGTCAGGGAGGTTGGAGGAGGTGGTAGTGATGGGGACAGGGAGGTTGGAGGAGGTGGTAGTGATGGGGTCAGGGAGGTTGGAGGAGGTGGCAGTGATGGGGTCATGGAGGAGGTGGTAGTGATGGGGTCAGGGAGGTTGGAGGAGGTGGTAGTGATGGGGTCAGGGAGGTTGGAGGAGGTGGTAGTGATGGGGTCAGGGAGGTTGGAGGAGGTGGCAGTGATGGGGTCATGGAGGAGGTGGTAGTGATGGGGTCATGGAGGTTGGAGGAGGTGGTAGTGATGGGGTCAGGGAGGTTGGAGGAGGTGGTAGTGGTGGGGTCAGGGAGGTTGGAGGAGGTGGTAGTGATGGGGTCAGGGAGGTTGGAGGAGGTGGTAGTGATGGGGTCAGGGAGGATGGAGGAGGTGGCAGTGATGGGGTCATGGAGGAGGTGGCAGTGATGGGGTCATGGAGGAGGTGGTAGTGATGGGGTCAGGGAGGTTGGAGGAGGTGGTAGTGATGGGGTCAGGGAGGTTGGAGGAGGTGGTAGTGATGGGGTCAGGGAGGTTGGAGGAGGTGGTAGTGATGGGGTCAGGGAGGTTGGAGGAGGTGGTAGTGATGGGGTCAGGGAGGTTGGAGGAGGTGGTAGTGATGGGGTCAGGGAGGTTGGAGGAGGTGGTAGTGATGGGGTCAGGGAGGTTGGAGGAGGTGGTAGTGATGGGGTCAGGGAGGTTGGAGGAGGTGGTAGTGATGGGGTCAGGGAGGTTGGAGGAGGTGGTAGTGATGGGGTCAGGGAGGTTGGAGGAGGTGGTAGTGATGGGGTCAGGGAGGTTGGAGGAGGTGGTAGTGATGGGGTCAGGGAGGTTGGAGGAGGTGGTAGTGATGGGGTCAGGGAGGTTGGAGGAGGTGGTAGTGATGGGGTCAGGGAGGTTGGAGGAGGTGGTAGTGATGGGGTCAGGGAGGTTGGAGGAGGTGGTAGTGATGGGGTCAGGGAGGTTGGAGGAGGCGGTAGTGATGGGGTCATGGAGGAGGCGGTAGTGATGGGGTCATGGAGGATGGAGGAGGTGGTAGTGATGGGGTCATGGAGGAGGTGGTAGTGATGGGGTCAGGGAGGTTGGAGGAGGTGGTAGTGATGGGGTCAGGGAGGTTGGAGGAGGTGGTAGTGATGGGGTCAGCGAGGTTGGAGGAGGTGGTAGTGATGGGGTCAGGGAGGTTGGAGGAGGTGGTAGTGATGGGGTCAGGGAGGTTGGAGGAGGTGGTAGTGATGGGGTCAGGGAGGTTGGAGGAGGTGGTAGTGATGGGGTCAGGGAGGTTGGAGGAGGTGGTAGTGATGGGGTCAGGGAGGTTGGAGGAGGTGGTAGTGATGGGGTCAGGGAGGTTGGAGGAGGTGGTAGTGATGGGGTCAGGGAGGTTGGAGGAGGTGGTAGTGATGGGGTCAGGGAGGTTGGAGGAGGTGGTAGTGATGGGGTCAGGGAGGTTGGAGGAGGTGGTAGTGATGGGGTCAGGGAGGTTGGAGGAGGTGGTAGTGATGGGGTCAGGGAGGTTGGAGGAGGTGGCAGTGATGGGGTCATGGAGGAGGTGGTAGTGATGGGGTCAGGGAGGTTGGAGGAGGTGGTAGTGATGGGGTCAGGGAGGTTGGAGGAGGTGGTAGTGATGGGGTCAGGGAGGTTGGAGGAGGTGGTAGTGATGGGGTCAGGGAGGTTGGAGGAGGTGGTAGTGATGGGGTCAGGGAGGTTGGAGGAGGTGGCAGTGATGGGGTCAGGGAGGAGGTGGTAGTGATGGGGTCATGGAGGTTGGAGGAGGTGGTAGTGATGGGGTCAGGGAGGTTGGAGGAGGTGGTAGTGATGGGGTCAGGGAGGTTGGAGGAGGTGGTAGTGGTGGGGTCAGGGAGGTTGGAGGAGGTGGTAGTGATGGGGTCAGGGAGGTTGGAGGAGGTGGCAGTGATGGGGTCATGGAGGAGGTGGTAGTGATGGGGTCATGGAGGAGGTGGTAGTGATGGGGTCAGGGAGGTTGGAGGAGGTGGTAGTGATGGGGTCAGGGAGGTTGGAGGAGGTGGTAGTGATGGGGTCAGGGAGGTTGGAGGAGGTGGCAGTGATGGGGTCAGGGAGGAGGTGGTAGTGATGGGGTCAGGGAGGAGGTGGTAGTGATGGGGTCATGGAGGTTGGAGGAGGTGGTAGTGATGGGGTCAGGGAGGTTGGAGGAGGTGGTAGTGATGGGGTCAGGGAGGTTGGAGGAGGTGGTAGTGATGGGGTCAGGGAGGTTGGAGGAGGTGGTAGTGATGGGGTCAGCGAGGTTGGAGGAGGTGGTAGTGATGGGGTCAGGGAGGTTGGAGGAGGTGGTAGTGATGGGGTCAGGGAGGTTGGAGGAGGTGGTAGTGATGGGGTCAGGGAGGTTGGAGGAGGTGGTAGTGATGGGGTCAGGGAGGTTGGAGGAGGTGGTAGTGATGGGGTCAGGGAGGTTGGAGGAGGTGGTAGTGATGGGGTCAGGGAGGTTGGAGGAGGTGGCAGTGATGGGGTCATGGAGGAGGTGGTAGTGATGGGGTCAGGGAGGTTGGAGGAGGTGGTAGTGATGGGGTCAGGGAGGTTGGAGGAGGTGGTAGTGATGGGGTCAGGGAGGTTGGAGGGGTGGTAGTGATGGGGTCAGGGAGGTTGGAGGAGGTGGTAGTGATGGGGTCAGGGAGGTTGGAGGAGGTGGTAGTGATGGGGTCAGGGAGGTTGGAGGAGGTGGTAGTGATGGGGTCAGGGAGGTTGGAGGAGGTGGTAGTGATGGGGTCAGGGAGGTTGGAGGAGGTGGTAGTGATGGGGTCAGGGAGGTTGGAGGAGGTGGTAGTGATGGGGTCAGGGAGGTTGGAGGTGGCGGCAGTGATGGGGTCATGGAGGAGGTGGTAGTGATGGGGTCATGGAGGTTGGAGGAGGTGGTAGTGATGGGGTCAGGGAGGTTGGAGGAGGTGGTAGTGATGGGGTCAGGGAGGTTGGAGGAGGTGGTAGTGATGGGGTCAGGGAGGTTGGAGGAGGTGGTAGTGATGGGGTCAGGGAGGTTGGAGGAGGTGGTAGTGGTGGGGTCAGGGAGGTTGGAGGAGGTGGTAGTGATGGGGGTCAGGGAGGTTGGAGGAGGTGGTAGTGATGGGGTCAGGGAGGTTGGAGGAGGTGGTAGTGATGGGGTCAGGGAGGTTGGAGGAGGTGGTAGTGATGGGGTCAGGGAGGTTGGAGGAGGTGGTAGTGATGGGGTCAGGGAGGTTGGAGGAGGTGGCAGTGATGGGGTCATGGAGGAGGTGGTAGTGATGGGGTCAGGGAGGTTGGAGGAGGTGGTAGTGATGGGGTCAGGGAGGTTGGAGGAGGTGGTAGTGATGGGGTCAGGGAGGTTGGAGGAGGTGGTAGTGATGGGGTCAGGGAGGTTGGAGGAGGTGGTAGTGATGGGGTCAGGGAGGTTGGAGGTGGCGGCAGTGATGGGGTCATGGAGGAGGTGGTAGTGATGGGGTCATGGAGGTTGGAGGAGGTGGTAGTGATGGGGTCAGGGAGGTTGGAGGAGGTGGTAGTGATGGGGTCAGGGAGGTTGGAGGAGGTGGTAGTGATGGGGTCAGGGAGGTTGGAGGAGGTGGTAGTGATGGGGTCAGGGAGGTTGGAGGAGGTGGTAGTGGTGGGGTCAGGGAGGGTTGGAGGAGGTGGTAGTGATGGGGTCAGGGAGGTTGGAGGAGGTGGTAGTGATGGGGTCAGGGAGGTTGGAGGAGGTGGTAGTGATGGGGTCAGGGAGGTTGGAGGAGGTGGTAGTGATGGGGTCAGGGAGGTTGGAGGAGGTGGTAGTGATGGGGTCAGGGAGGTTGGAGGAGGTGGCAGTGATGGGGTCATGGAGGAGGTGGTAGTGATGGGGTCAGGGAGGTTGGAGGAGGTGGTAGTGATGGGGTCAGGGAGGTTGGAGGAGGTGGTAGTGATGGGGTCAGGGAGGTTGGAGGAGGTGGTAGTGATGGGGTCAGGGAGGTTGGAGGAGGTGGTAGTGATGGGGTCAGGGAGGTTGGAGGAGGTGGTAGTGATGGGGTCAGGGAGGTTGGAGGAGGTGGTAGTGATGGGGTCAGGGAGGTTGGAGGAGGTGGTAGTGATGGGGTCAGGGAGGTTGGAGGAGGTGGGTAGTGATGGGGTCAGGGAGGTTGGAGGAGGTGGTAGTGATGGGGTCAGGGGAGGTTGGAGGAGGTGGTAGTGATGGGGTCAGGTAGGTTGGAGGAGGTGGTAGTGATGGGGTCATGGAGGATGGAGGAGGTGGTAGTGATGGGGTCAGGGAGGATGGAGGAGGTGGTAGTGATGGGGTCAGGGAGGTTGGAGGAGGTGGTAGTGATGGGGTCAGGGAGGTTGGAGGAGGTGGTAGTGATGGGGGTCAGGGAGGTTGGAGGAGGTGGTAGTGATGGGGTCAGGGAGGTTGGAGGAGGTGGTAGTTGTGTCTGGCACTAGGATCTTTGTGTTTCTGTGTTAACACTAAACTGCCCTGTACATACAGCAGGCCCCCCATCCCCCTCTGCCTCATACATACAGCAGGCCCCCCATCCCCCCTCTGCCTCATACATACAGCAGGCCCCCCCATCCCCCTCTGCCTCATACATACAGCAGGCCCCCCCCATCCCCCTCTGCCTCATGCATACAGCAGGCCCCCCATCCCCCTCTGCCTCATGCATACAGCAGGCCCCCCCATCCCCCTCTGCCTCATACATACAGCAGTCCCCCGGCCCCCTCTGCCTCATACATACAGCAGGCCCCCCCATCCCCCTCTGCCTCATACATACAGCAGGCCCCCCATCCCACCTCTGCCTCATACATACAGCAGGCCCCCGGCCCCCTCTGCCTCATACATACAGCAGTCCCACCGGCCCCCCTCTGCCTCATACATACAGCAGGCCCCCCCCATCCCCCTCTGCCTCATACATACAGCAGGCCCCCCCATCCCCCTCTGCCTCATACATACAGCAGGCCCCCCATCCCCCTCTGCCCTCATACATACAGCAGGCCCCCGGCCCCCTCTGCCTCATACATACAGCAGGCCCCCCATCCCCCTCTGCCCTCATACATACAGCAGGCCCCCCCATCCCCCTCTGCCTCATACATACAGCAGGCCCCCCCATCCCCCTCTGCCTCATACATACAGCAGGCCCCCCATCCCCCCTCTGCCTCATACATACAGCAGGCCCCCCATCCCCCTCTGCCTCATACATACAGCAGGCCCCCCATCCCCCTCTGCCTCATACATACAGCAGGCCCCCCATCCCCCTCTGCCTCATACATACAGCAGGCCCCCCATCCCCCCTCTGCCTCATACATACAGCAGGCCCCCCCATCCCCCTCTGCCTCATACATACAGCAGGCCCCCCCATCCCCCCTCTGCCCTCATACATACAGCAGGCCCCCCATCCCCCTCTGCCTCATACATACAGCAGGCCCCCCCATCCCCCTCTGCCTCATACATACAGCAGGCCCCCCCATCCCCCTCTGCCTCATACATACAGCAGGCCCCCCCATCCCCCTCTGCCTCATACATACAGCAGGCCCCCCCATCCCCCCTCTGCCTCATGACATACAGCAGGCCCCCCCATCCCCCCTCTGCCTCATACATACAGCAGGCCCCCCCATCCCCCTCTGCCTCATACATACAGCAGCCCCCTCCCCCTCCCCTCCCCGGCCCCCTCT